>NC_136020.1:6342500-6370452 GCF_048128805.1 Centroberyx gerrardi
TCTCCGTCCAGAGATAGAGAGAGAGGAAGATAGACAGAGAGGGAACGAGGAAAAACGAGAGGTGTTAATAGATACTCCTTCCAGAGAACCCTTCCACTCGTGACAGTGTGTGTGTGTGTGTGTGTGTGTGTGTGTGGTGAGGTCGTTAGCTAACTCAAGTGACCTAGTGGATTAAGTGACTTCCTTCTCTGTAGCTGAGAACCCCGTGATAAAGCCAACTAGATCAGCTGGCCTCATCTGCAACACTCACACGAACACCAACTAGTGATGGGCCTGGGTTCAGCTGCCATTCCACCCACTTTTAAAGAGAATACACTGAAATTAAGGATTTGTTGTCATTCTTACGGCATAAAACAACCTACTGTGTTTGTGCTGGGTGCCAGCAAGTTTCATCAACTTAAATATTATTAATATTTAAAGGCCTCTATAACTGAACTGAAGACATAAAGGATTTCTGAGGCCTTGAATTTAGCCATATTAAAGACATTCTAAGAGGTTTTCAGGACCTGCAGTCACCCTGTTGTATACAAGAACAACTCAAGTGGGTGGGAGCTGCCTGAGTGTTTCTATGTGTGTGTGTTAGGGTTCGACTGATATAGGCTCATGGAAGCCGATATCAATACTAATATTTTGGGATTAAAGCTGATAGCCAATATTTGCGTTATAAATCTTTAGGTTTGACCAAAAACATCATAAGGACTCAGTTTTTCCCCCAGAACTGTATTCTTGTCAGGGTGGAAAAGCCTCTGAAACAGCATTTAGAGCATCATAGGACACTAAAACTCTCCACTGAAACCCATACTGATGAAATTCTTTTTAGCAGGGGTGAGGCATGTTTCATTGCAGGTTTTACAGACTGCCACCGAGAGGGTTAAGAGGAACTGGGAGGGCGAGTGCGACTGAATCCAAACAAACAGAAGAAGCAGAGCAGAGCAGAGCTACAACATGATGAGGTCATGGTCCTATTTAAGAAAACAGCGATGCCTCCTACTAAGGCTGGAAGACCAACACTGGACAGGAGGGAGAAAGGAGGTCAGAAAGAAAGACAGAGGGGCAGAAAGTAGCTGGGTTAAAAAAATGTTATGACTCAATACTGGACTGGATGGCTTGTTAAGTACGGTAGAAAAGAGAGTATAAAAGGCAAAAGAGAGGGAGAAGAGGAAGACAACTCCTGCGCAGTTTGAATTATGGGTGTTTAAAGAATAACCTAGTTACTGTGTGTTTAGTGTGTGTGTGTGTGTGTGTGTGTGCACGTACGTGTGTGTGTGTGTGTGTGTGTGTGTGTGTTTGTGCGTGAGTGTGATATGGCATTTTTTTCTCTACCCTTTATCACACACACCTGCAGCATTCCTATCTTTGTTTAGCACAGTCACGCTCGTCTGCATCCACTGTCTGTAAATAGATGACATCAGCTTGTAAGTGTGTGTGTGTGTGCGCATGTGTGTGTGCTGGGAACATTGCAGGCAGACAAAACATGCTTAGCCAGGCAAACAGAACCTGAAGCATTGGACTATGCGTTTGTGTGTCATGAACGCTACAGGCAGACTAAACACAGTGATTTAGCCATGCTAGCTGAGTCTAACCTACATTTGACAATGAGCCGGACACACACACACACACACACACACACACACACACTTACACACATACACAGTGTGCACAGTGTAGGCGTGATGACTTCAATAGAAATGTAGCTTTCAAATGCGCAAGAAAGATGCATTTTTTTGCAAATTACAGAATAAGTTCTCGCAGTCAAGAAATAAACTTATAAACAAGTATGAGGTGATGCAGGTGAAGCAGCAAAACAAACCAGCACACCCTGAGGAAATACATTTCAATCAACCTGAGCATTATTTCCTCATTTATCCCCACTGGAGTATCTTGCACTAGGCAACATTTTAACTTACCAAAGATCAAGGTCATTTAAACCGACAAAAAATAACAGCAAGGGAGTTTACACTGGTGAAGGATTCAGTTCACTGCCGGTCCCTGATGTATTCATCCAATCGCCCAATCCTTCTTTAGGCCTGATACTAGTACAGTAGAAAACTGTACTAGTATCAGGCCTAAAGTAGGAAGACCCGCCAAAAATATACCCACCACCTGTTTTGGGACCGCCCTGTATCCAAAATCCTGAAAGACAGATGCTCCCATATCTCTCCTTCCATTTTTCCTCCTTATAGAATATACTCTCTCTGGTTCTTCCTCACCGTCTCTCCATCTTCCTCCATTCTTTCTCTTTTTCCCCCACAAAAAACTCTCTGTCCATTCTTCCCCTTTACTTCTCCCTCCTCTCCCTCATCCCTTCCCTTCCCATGTTACTTCCTGTAAAGTCGGTGGAGGAAGTGGAGACCGGCCACACCTTTCCTCCCAGCATTCCTACACTAATGGGTACACGCGCACACATACGTATGCACACGCACACACACACACACACACACACGATAACGCATCAACGTATTAATGGAAATGCACACACACTCTCACTCGCACCTTTCCTCTATAACGGACATTCCTTGCCTAATGGACAGAAACACAGACAATCTCTCTCAAGCTTTACTTCTTGAGCGGACATTCCTTAGCTAATGGACACACACACACACACACTGCAGGATTGCTAAAGCCTTTTATAGGCCTGTGTTCCCTCCATCTCTATTATACAGTGCCAACTATATGCTATTCAGTGACCACAGCTGCCCATTCCCTTTAACCACTAACCAGTATTCATTTACACCTGGGCGACTTCCAGTGCTTAGGTGGCCTCAGCCCAGTTAATATAATACACAAACACCCACTCACACGTGTCATTAGTAGGATTCGACTGGATTTTTGAAGGCTCATACAGATATCTATATTTTTGGATTGAAGCTGCGGATACACAATACTTTGTGCCAATATTCAACATTTGTCAATATGACCATTTTCATGCCAATTTGTTTTTTTAAATTACAAGTATTCATGGTTATGTCCAGGTTTTTTTTCCATGGCAGGGTGAAAAATCCTCAACAACATTTAGACCATGGGACACTAAAACTCTCCACTGACTCTACATAAAGCCATGGATAATATTATGAAAATATATTCATGCATACTTATGTGAAATCTGATCAAAATGTCAATGTAGAATCAATTCCATTTAAAGGCTTCCCAAAGAAAACCAGTGTAGTATCAATTATACAATAAATATGCTGGCTAATCAAACAAACATCATATTGAAGGTGGACGACATCGACTGGCAATATGATTTTAAATAAAAGACCAACATTGGCGTAATATATCTGCAAACCAATATATCGGTCTAACCCTAGTTCTTAGGTTTTATGTGGTCATGGCATTCAGGGGTTGAGGAATGCAGGGCGTGAATTCAACACAGTAAAAGCTCCTGTAATATTGTACCAGTTTGGCTGACTTGATATTGTGTATACGTAAGGGAAACAATACACACAAACACACACAGATCAAGATAGACACACACGCGAATGTTCCAAGTGTTCATCCTACTAGCTTCCTCTCAGGTTGCCTCCCTCTCCGGTATCGACCCCAGGAGTCCTATTCAGCACACCACAGTGACCCAGTCCGGACCTATAATCACTCACAGCTATTCATTTAAACCTGGCCAGGCTCCGACGGTTAGCCAAACCCCAGCCTGTTTACCGAAAATGACACACAAACACTAGCAGGGGCAGGGACACAGTAGAGTAGAGTAGAGTAGAGTAAAGGACAGTACAGATGGAGGACAGTAGAGCAGAGTGAAGAACAGTAGAGTAAAGGACATTACAGAAGAGTAGAGGACAGTAAAGATCGGGACGGAAAAGAAAAAAGAAAAGGACAAAAGAAGAACAAAACAGAACAAGAAACAACAAACAAAATAGACCACAATAGTCATGAATAAACAGTTCAGAACAACAAATTAACAGCAGAAAAGAAAAGAAAAGGATTGTTCTATTGTTCTATTGTCTTTGGTGCAGACTGACTGTTCTGTATTGCAAGACAAGTGAAAACCTCCATCTAACCGGCGTCTTGTCCACATGCATGTTTGCAGATAGAGAAGTGAAACCTGTAGACTAAGCTAACTAGACCACATGGAGACAAGCGGCCAGGCTCAACACACTGATGTGAACCAAACAGGACTGCTGAAGCCTTGGCACTGCAGTGCTGTCTGTGTGTTTCCAATGTGGTTCAGTGTGTGTAGCCGGGGAGGCAGACGACAGTACACACAGTTATGGTTCAACTCCCACCAGGACCACAAAGAGTCTGTTTGGAGGGACCACACACACACAACTGAGCTCCAACCAGGAGAAGGAGAAGGAGAAGGAGAAGGAGAAGGAGAAGAAGAAGAAACAGAAGAAGGATGAGGAGGATGAGGAGGAGTAGAATGAGAAGAATGAGGGGGCTAGGGGGTGGTTCCAAAAAGACTCCAAACTCCATGCAAGTCAATGGGACCACAACCCAACTTCTCACTCAAAATATAAAGTCAATACATTTTTTCGAGGTTATGGTCTCAGTAGCTAATTTCACTTCTTTTAATGTGTGTCCTTAAAGAGATTTTCAAAATAATTGTGTCATTAACGGGGTATAACCGGTCACCTGTCCAGTGATCGACAGGTCGCCGATTAGGGGCCGATTAGGGGCTTTGGCTGCTCTGGCTCCAAAAAATGTCAACATGGCGGCGACCGTAAACACAATCTCCAGGCTTCAAAACGGCCCTTCAGAAGCCAATGGGTGATGTCACACTATGTCCATCTTTCTTTACAGTCTATGGTTGCTACTTTTAAAACTGAATGTCGGCCACAAGTCACACAATCCAACTTAGTTGCTTTGGAAATAAATATAACCTTAAACACATGAAGTAGTTGCTGTCCAACCGTCCTCATCATCAGGCCAGACTGGAGCCACTGTCCAAACTGCCTGCTGTGATCTGTTCTCATTAGACTGAAAGATGGCTTTCATTATAACAGCTACACATTGGGGTGTGACATCACTGCTGGCCAGTACAAACACACACCAATAACACTGCTCACACACACACACACACACACACACACACACACATACACACACACATACGCCCAAGCACACAGAGTTTATGTTTGGTTGTTCAAATTTGTTACACAGGAAGCATTGAGTAACAGACCTGGTGGTTGGTTGTGTGTGTGTGTGTGTGTGTGTGTGGTGAGTGAGTATATGTGGGGGGCTGAGATTATGAAACTTCAAGGTTCTGACCTTGGGAGAAGAAGAAGCAGGGGAGTGAAAGAGAGGTGTGTGTGCGCGCGTGTGTGCGCGCGTGCGTGCGTGTTCATAACGCAGTCTTTGAGGACAGTGAGCCAACAATAAGTTAGACTTCCTCTGGTGAGTTTCATTAGCTAGCCAGTTCCTTGGAAACCAGAACACACGCAGACACACACAACACATACACAGTGAGTTCAGACAGCTCGACAGCCCTGGATGAGCAAGGCCTACAAAGGAGAATGTTTGTAAAATTGGTCCTGAAAATACACATTATTTAGGCTGACAGTTTTGTTGTAGGCCTAATAATTAACAGGATATGAGACAGAGGATGACACATACACACACACACACACACACACACACACACACACACACACACACACACACAGGGAGAGGCCCAGGAGATGGCTCATACAGTTAGTATTTCTCTAAAGGGAAAAAAAAAACATCCATCTTACCGAGTCTATTAGGCGATAGGCAAGTCCAAACCAATTATCTGGACTCCTAAATTATCAACTTTCATGTCCAAAAAACATTTACATAGTAATGAGGTGGCTGTACTTTTTAAAAGGCAAAAAAAGGACTGTACTGAACTCAGATTTCAGCCAAGAAACAAAAACAAACCAAAAAACCCACACATAATGAAAGAAATATTCACTATGGGCAACTCCCTTAGCCGATGATTCAGGTATGAAGCAACAGTAAATATGAGATATGAGTTATGATCAGTCATGTATGAGACAGCAGTGTTAACTGAGCCTTATTCCACCCTACACTACTATAGTCAACATGACACTTACACATCATGTATAATCCTTCAGATTCTCATATCCCTCTCATTGCTATGTACTGGATATACTTTTCATAATCGCTCCACCATTTCATACTGTATACATATTGTTATTTGTTCATATTATGTTTTTATATTGTTATAATTACATATGCTTATATTTATACATGTAGTACATTATTTTTCATATTTAGTAATCCATATTTAAGTAAGCAATCGATACTGTAAGTAACAACTGTAAGTAAATCCATATAGGTTACACTTTGCCATACTTCCCACTCTTACAGTCTACTTAACATGTTGAAACTGTAAGCTGCCTATGTTTTTACAAAAAAAAAATCAATCAAAACAAAGCTGATTGTTTTGGTTTTTTTAAATACTCAATAACATTTTCCCTTGCATTTACATTCAACTCAATGTATGGAAAAAGTAGAATTGAGTGGAAAATTACACAATATGGAATCAGTGCTACCAGTCAGTCCTATAGTACAATGGATACAATGAGGATGTGAAAGGCAGGTGTGGCTGTATGGGGCCTGATAATGGGAAACACAATACCTGTGTGATGTACTGCTGTGTGTGTGTGTGCATGTGTGTGTGTGTATGTGATGATGGTGATTCGTGATGATTATGTCACACTAACAAAACCACCAACCCCCTCACCTCAGCTACAGTGGAAAATCCCATTAAAGAGTCTCTGTCTCTCTCTCTCTCTCTCTCTCTCTCACACACACACACACACTCACACAAACACACACACATATTCCCACGCCAAGCTAGCTAAAACACAGGCTGAGTGATAATCAACCACCATGAGCCAAAGTCCAATGATCAAAACCACCACACACATCAACATAATGATCCGCCAGCGCATTCAAAAACCACAAACCTTGGGAGTTTTTGTTGGGACAAGTGTGTGTGTGTTTGTGTGTGTGTGTGTGGCGAGGTTGTCGAACCTAGGGTATGTGACACTGAAGGACACAAATTACGCATAAAGTCAACTGTGGGTTTGTTAGTTTGACAAATAATCAATTTTAGACGTACATTGATGTACTCTACACTCTATGAGCTCCTGTGACAAATATTAACCAAAGATATAGTGTGTGTGTGTGTGTGTGTGTGTGTGTGTTCGCTTCACAATTGCAACACGGCATGTTCAGAGTTTAATTGTTGTTCCATTTAAGTGTCACATGAAACGAGTAATGACACATAGGATGGCGGGTTATTTGGCACGCAAGTGTGCATGTGTGTGTGTGTATGTACCAGTGATTATGAGTAGACCTACCATTAAGCATTTTATGGTGTGATGAGTGGGGTGTATGGAATGCCATTTACTGTCCTGCAGGAGAAACATAACACCAGGCACACTCATGTTTTGTGTTACTTTTGAAGACATTACATTGACTTAGTAGTGGTTTCTCTGTATTTGTTCAGCAAATGTGCACCAAAAAGTGACAACACTGCTAGAGAAGATGCAAAATTGACAGTGTAATTTAGCCTATTCTCCCTCTATTACTACGAAAAACTCCTCATGTTCAGAATGAATATGTTTTAGGGGTGTCACGATTTCGATTCTAAATCGAAAATCGATCGAAATGAGCGTTCGATTTCGACCTTCGAAATCACAAGCAGGTTTGCGATTCTCCCAGTATTTTTTTCTCTCCACCCCTGCCTACTTGTCTGAAGAAAAAAAAACATTTCAATGACGACACAGCGTAGCTGCTAGAGAGCGCCCGTTCTATATTTCACTATAGCACCCAAGAGCTCCCGTCATTTTTAAATCATTTAAATGTACCAAAAACTGAAAATCAAGTTATCAGCTTTGTTTTATACTTCAAGTTGTCATCGATGAACCGGACCCGAAAAATACTGTAAATCTGGTGACACTGAGACGTTTGATTTTCCCCGGGTTTAGTCGTCCTCCACCGGTAACGTTAGATCTAAAAATGGCTTCGCCGGCTAAGCGTCACGCTTTTAAAATCTTCTGGAAGCTGTCAGATTGTGCTATGAGACAGAACCTGACCCGCCGTATGTAGTGGAAAGTTACGAAGACATTGTGAGTTGAAGTCTTTTGATTGAAATCGCTTGTTCTTGCTCGATAAAACAAGACACAAGATCACCTTCACTAAACAGCGGGAGACAGACGCTGTTTTCCAGGAGGCAGTGCGCCGAAGAGTCGGTAGGAGGACTGGCCGGGTTGCAGCGACTTTTATCCATATAAGTTTGCCGACTTTTTCCATATTTGTTTGGCGACTATTATTGTCTGATCTTATTACTGTGTGGGCTGAAGCACTGGAGGTTTTGTATGTATTTTGAAAGCTTATTGTTAGCCAAGATAGGAAGGATCTGTTTTGTTGTCATACTGTGAATGACACTTCAGTAAGGAGACGCCCTGCATCGCCTTGCCATGTATTTGGTAGGCTACCAAATTAAAGGGAAAGTTGTGTTTTTTTAAATGGAAAAACTTTGAAAAACTTTGACCATATGGCCTTAGTGTGGTACATTCCAAAAAAGAATTATGGCAGTTATATCACACTTGATACCATCTTTTTAAAGAAGAATTTGAAAATTCTTCTGATAGTTGTCAGGGCATAAAACCAATGATCTGTTGATCTTTACAAATCAAGACTCGATAGTCTAACAATGGCATAGCCGTCAGTGCTGAAAAAAAAAATGTTTAAATCGAAAATCGAATCAAATCGTCACTTTAAAATTGAAAGTCAAATCGAATCATGGATTTGGAGAATCGTGACACCCCTAATATGTTTATTATGATAACAGATCCAAAGAATTAACTTTAAAGCCTTATAAATCCAACCTGCACTCTGGGACTGAAACAGGGACAGACGTGGAAGCAAAAGTGAAATTACTCCCCCCCAGGCATCAAAACTACATTAAATTACAGAGGAAACGGAGCTTATGCATTACATTCACTCCTTAGCCCTCGGCCTTTCCACTAAATGCCTAACTCTGGCCCAAACTCCAGCCATAACCTGACCATAACACCAACTCTCAACCCTAAAATGCCCGCTTTTAAACGTGAGAACCCCAAAAAATGTCCTCACTTCTTTAGCACATGAACACGCACTTACTCTACACATGCCTTGTCATTTATCATCTATTTATTCTCACTTTCTCCTTAGCACATCAAAGCACAGTAAGGGTACCGACACACCTCAAAGTGTGCTGCGGTTCAGTGATAATAGCGGTTTAGAGATCACAGGCAGTCTAAACTGCTCCCAGATGGGGATCTAACTGGAGCCTGGTATGTGACAGAATGGCTTACAGAGCATGGCGGCAACACCAGGGACCAACACATGCTTCATTACTAACCCTATCATATAAACACAGAGAGAGGAGGCATGGCAGAAAGGCCCAGAGCTCAACTCATGATCAGACTGAAGCGGAGATGAATCATACTACTTTTTCCACCAACGATACTAAACTTGAATTATAGGCTGATCTGGAGTGCCGTTCGGATCCATTGCTTTCACTAAACAAGAGAGAAATGATGAGTATAACATATACAATCTACTGTATATAAGAATCAATATTTTTCTACAACAGATCTAACATCCTTCTATGTACAAAAAAATACAGAAAATCATGTTGCTTTGCTTTTGCCTGATGTTACACCTGGGTATCAGGTTTTAGTATTGGAGAAAATACTCTGATACCAATCCTCAGCCTTGTATCTGATATTAGTTGCAGTAGCAGTGCATTCCTTATCTGGAGGCTATGAAAATGCGAGCAGGTCACAGCACAGCATATTCAAGTGGAATTGGTTTGCACTGCAATGCTTGTGAAGCCATAGGAAACAATGGGGGAACACTGCTAGTGCCTGTCAGTATGATTGCTATCAGTTACCCATTTTATAGCCTCAACCTTGATATTTTCACAGTCTGTTGTCCACAAATGCCTCATTATCTCTTACAAACACAAAGGACTACTCTGGGCCTTTCTGCACCACTGTGCATTTTTCAAGTAGCACATGTTCTCTAGGAATGAAGACAGAAATTTTGAAAACATGAGCTTTAAAAATAACTGAAAATGATCAGCCCTGCTTTTCATCTCAAATCTCAAATTGTAAGTGCTGTTTTTATTCACTTTTCTACGCAGCATGAATCTATCTTAAGAGCATCTGCTGGTTAAAAAGTAACCTGAAGTCAAAGTAAAAATATAGCCTAGCACTGTAGTGCCCTCTCCCATCTGGTGCCCTTTGACCTTGTAATATGAAGCTACAGGTGGTCAGTTTCAGCCACAGAGAGGTAAGAGAGAGAGAGAGAGAGAGAGAGAGAGAGAGAGAGAGAGAGAGAGAGAGAGAGAGAGAGAGACAGAGAGACAGAGAGACAGAGAGAGAGAGAGAGAGAGAAGGGGGGGTGGATATAAGCCACTTGACCACCTGTTCATTGTATAGAGTTGGGATGGGAGCTGTACAGTAGAGGGTCTGTTCAAGGCAGCTGGTACTGTAGCATGACTCATGCAACGTCAACAAGCTTTATAAGCTATCACACACACACTGCATACACACTAGGGTTTGACTAATATGTATTTTTGAAGGCCGATACCGCTATTTTTAGATTGAAGCTGAATTGAAGTTTTGAAGTTATTCTATAATAAATATGTAATTAACTGCATCATATCATCATATCAGAGGTGGACGACACTTACTGGCTGATATTTTTAATAAAAAGCCATTATCAGCCCCATATATCGGTCTAACAGAGACATGAAATGTTGCGTACATACACAGACACACATCATGGATTGTAACACACATGCATAGCCTTCCAGATTGCATCCATACACAAATACATTCTTTCTCTCTCTCTTCTCCCCTCTTTCTCTCTCACACACAAAGTCCTTACAAACAACTCATATTCTCCATGACGTACGTGGCTCCTTTCAAAGGCAGATTTATCATATTATACAACGCAGCTCACTCCTGTGTAGAGGGTGTGTGTACGTGTGTGTGTGTGTGTGTGTGTGTGTGTGTGTGTGTGTGTGTGTGTGTGTGTGTCTGAGCATAAAAGCACTCCGGTTCTGTTTGAAGAGATAGCGAGGGCAGCACAGTAAAGAACAATTCGACTGAGTTTCCTTTGGAAAGGCAGGGAGCGGGAGAAAGGGAAAGCAAGAGAATAGTCTCATAAAAACGTTTATGTAACCTGCAGACAGTCAATAGACCTTGTACTCCAACACACCAAACTACCGTAGGTCTCACACACACGTGCACACACACAAGCAACCAAATTGTGTTCACTTTGAGAGTGAAAACATAAGATTACAGACTGATTTAATTACAAGTTAATGAAGTAAACGTAATATTTTGTTTGACGTTGATTCGTCACAGCTGATTGAAAGGTCAATGCACAGCTAGGCCCAATAGAGCTCGACGGTCCGATATGAATGATTTCTCCGGTCAGCCATAGAGATAACAATAATAAACACATATTCACTAGCTGAGGTCAGGGAGGAACCTCCATCATATCAGAGGTCAACGACATTGACTGGTTGATATTCCATTTTTAATATAGGGCTAATATCGACCCAGTTTAGCATTAACTTTCAGCAACTAGTTTCATAAGTTGCTTGCAGTATGATTACAGTTAGTCTGTGTTTCTAGAACCAAGGCTCATTAAAACACACTATATTAGACGACCAGAAACAGACACCTGACACGTAGTTAAAGAACTCAGACTATAGGCTCTGCTGGAGAGCTGGACTCACTGCTGCAGGAAGGAAGCAAGGCCTGCACACACACACACACACACACACGTACAGACCCACTCAGACAGAGAAAGAGAGAGCACACTACTGTGTTTATGGTTGGCATGGCAGTGTTGTGAGTCTAAACAGCTGAAAGGTTGACTGCGAGTACTTCAAACAACTGTACCTCACATCATGCTCACACACACACACACACACACACACACACACACACACACACACACACACACACACACACACACACACACACACACGATGCTGGATCTTCCAGAATACCAACCTGCGGCCTCTTACTGAGGCAACTGAGGTAGCTATTATCACTAAACACACACAGATGTGAAATCCTCTCTCTCAGTGAGTTAGATAATATGAACTTGGTGACATTACTGCATGAGACACCTGCATTTTACAATACAATTGTTATTTATGTTACCATGAAGCCATCAAAAATAAAGCCAGTCTGCCTAGCCCTAGTATACTGTATGTACAGCTTTTTAAACAACAATGTCCCATAAGGGGACATGAATTCAATCTGCCTCACTTCATGTGGCCTGATAGCCTTAGGCTCAAAGACAGTCATGGAACTTTCTAAAATTAAAACCTTTCTTCTACTGAGACAAGACTAGGGATACACCCATACAGAAACACTGTCAGATATAAGGCTGCTGCCAGGCTTAAATAGGACACTAGTACCAGAACTTCCCCAATGCAAAAACCTGATACCAAGAGCCACAGGTAAAATGTCAGCAGGGCTGGAAAGAGGATCAAAATATCTAATTCAAATAGAAGTACTGCTGAAATTTTACTGAAGTATAAGTAATATTACTAGTTATGTCAAATCTATTCATGTAAAAGTAACTCTAGCACATTAGAGAACATTGGTACACATGCTCTTCCCCATGCAATGTAGGAAACTCATCTTTAAACTAGATTCTTTTAATTCAAAATAAATAAATAAAATCAACACGATTAATTTAAACATGATTAGGATTGGCCAGTTTCTGATGCAATGCTAAAGAATCTGTACTCCGTTATGGATGTGATACAATTAAGTAAAAGTAGAATTACCAACTTCAAAAATACTAAAAAAACTACATAAAAAAACTACATAAAAAAAATACATAAAAGAGTAACTCAATTACAGTAATGAGTTCCACCGTAGCGTGACAGAAATCAAAGCAAAGCGACTATGATTTTCTGTCTTTTCACACATAAGAGGATGCTAGATGAATAAATACAGATTCTATCCAAATCACTTTTGTCCAGTGACCTCAAATAAACAGCCCAAGTCTACATTGTTCAGTAAAAGTCATGGATTGAATCTGTGCTTGCTTCATATGGGCCGGTGCAGCAGTATTAAGTATGAACACGGTGGCGAAAGGGTGCAGCTCTGGCCGCTAAACCATAACAAACCTTGGGCGGCGTTGCTGGTGTTGAGAGAACAGGATAGAGAGCTGAGAACAGACAGGAACTAACATACAATGGACGAGGAACCAGGATGAAGGGATGAGAGGAGGAATGGAGGGGTGAGGAGGGGAGAGGAGAAGGGGAGAGGCTGGACAGAGGAAGGAAATAGAGAGAGAATGTGACGGGGGAGGAGAAGGAGGGATTCAGATTGAGAGTGTTTTATTTTCCTCATCACATTTCCATGGGGACAGGACAGAAAATCACCTTACACATGAGTAGGGTTAGACTGATATGGGTTTGCTGAAATTGGCGTTTTATTAAAAATCTGATATCAGTCAGTCAGCGTCATCCACCTCTGATATGATGCAGTTTATTTGATTATTATTATTTATTGCAGAACTGATCAATACTACACTGTTTATGGGAAGACGTTAGCCTGAATTGATTCTAATGCAACATTTTGATCAGATTCCACACAAGTAAGTAGGAATATTTTGTATTATTATCATCATCCTGGGTTTCCATCTGTAGTTGCTCGGCAGGTAGACATAAAAGACATGCAATAGGAGACAGAATAAAACAACAAAGACACTATGAAATGCTCAAAAAGATGTGAAAAGAGTGTTTAGGTGCAGACAGGCTCAGATTCAGGCTAAAGGAATGAACAGATGTCTAAAAACAGAGGTGAGAGTAGTGGTGCTGGAGGGGGGAAGCACTACATCAAAGGACTGCTGGTACCCTGCTACGGCACGAACACCATGCTGGTGTCATGCTGTAGTTTACTGTGTGTGTGTGTGTGTGTGTGTGTGTGTGTGTGTGTGTGTGAGAGAGACAGATAGATAGGATCTCCTTTACCCACTGTGGTAGTCAGCCTGTCTATCAGTCAACCTTGGAGATAAAAACCATAAGGGACTTTTCCCACAGTAACAGATAGGAAAGTTGAAGTCTCCCTTACCCTTATAATAGAGAATGATTTCACTTTCACATCAATTGGGATTCCCCTCACAACAACCTCATGTAGATAAACAACTTGAGTTTTTGTAGGCGGATTCTCTAGATGGAACTAATGTAAAAGTAATTGACAAGTGAGTACAAGTAAGGCATGGACTGTCAGCACTTATAATTAGAGATGCACCGATCCGATACTTGGTATCGGTATCGGGCCGATATTGGCCTAAAATGCTGGATCGGACATCGGTGGCAGCTAACGTTATAATCCGATCCGATCCAGAGCAATCAGTTCGAGCCCCCGGAGTAATAAACGGGCGTAGTTGCCTGCCGTAAAACATGCCTGAGTTTGCACGTGACGCGACACGAGTGAGTGAAGAAGTTGGAAAAAGAAAGCGAGCGTGCAGGCAATGTGCTGATGTAAACATGTCAGCGGTTGGGAATTATTTTAGCCACAAAGGGATGCTAGATGGCTATGGTATTACTAGCGTCCCAAAGATCTTTATCCAACTCACTTTACCAAGAACTTCATCTGGCGACGCCTTCCAAACGCCTGCTCCTTAGCTCAAACTTACATCGAGTGTCCTTGGGCTTAGTATCATGTACACGCCACCATAAACGTTTCAATTAAGTCTTCCGTTTTCACAAAACGAAGCTTTTTGGAGATGGGGGCTAAAGCTAATGCTACCGCGCTGATGACGCTGACGCGACCTGTGCGTGCGTCAGCGTCAGTGACTGTCAACACTGTCAGTGAACGGAGGAACAGGCTGACAGCAGAGAGAGGTGAGATGCTTCTGTTTCTGAAGAAAAACCTGCCTCTTGTCCTTAAGTGATTAAAACTAGACTAGACTTGGCACACACTGGATGTTATGCCCAGAAAAAGCCTATGTGTAGCAGTATTTTTTCTGTCAGTTATTCACACTAAAGAAGAGGGAAAAAAATATAAGCAAAGGCTGTATGGTTGTTTCAATATTGTTTTGTAGCAGTATGCACTGGTCAGTTTATTGCTCTTTTGCACTTTTGTGAGTTTTTTTGCACTGTATCCCTATATTGCAGCAATCTTTTATATATCCTAGGAACTGTCATTCCTATTTTGGTCAGTTCTTTTGCCCTGCTGCTTTTCTTTTTTTTAACAATAAAATTATTGTTCCCATGTTATTTACATGTTGTATGCAGCTGTGTAATTACAGAAGAAAAAAGGGGTCAATATCGGATCGGTACTCGGTATCGGTTGATACTCAAAATTCTGGTATCGTTATCGGATCGGCAGTAAAAAAACGGTATCGTGCATCCCTACTTATAATTAAACCTAACTTAACACAAATGACAAAAATGCTGTAAAGCCTGCCTAATGAACCTACTTGGACACACACACACACACACACACACACACACACACACACTGGGGCATAAACGCCGTACCATAAATCCATTAGCTATGAGAGTGGGCGGTCTGTACTGGGAAAGGAACAACAAACAGCCTCTCTATCTCCAACTGCCTCCCATTATCACGTATGATGTCAGGTACAGGGCTGAGCTCAACTCGCTTACAGTTCAGTTCACGTGAAACGCAAACACAGACTGCATTTCATTTCTTACTGATAGCGCATGTGTTCTCATCGAGTCTTGTTTCTTGATAGGCTGAATACGAGGAATGAATATGAATATGTTTTTCAACATACTGTATGACTTGAAGAAATTTCACTTCCTATCCTAGATTGATAGATATAAAGAGCAAAGTTCCCCTCATAACTCTGCGACAAGCTGGTGCCGGGCCAACATCAACGCCATCATATGATCCCGCTGTTTAAGTCATCAAATGATTGCCACTGATTCGCTGTTTGTGGAAAGCCCTGCAACTGTCTAAGCGGTCTGTCTCTAAGCTGAAATACCCCCAAGTTCACCATTTCAACTGTTTTTTTCAAGTGGTATATTGGATAAGACTGTGCATATTCAACTGCTGAACACTACTAATAATCGGTGGCCATATACATTACACAAGCACAACACAGCTCAAACAACATTACATGTGCTGAAATGTACAACCATGCTGTTGTGTAACGTACAGAGAAGCACTGCAGTACACAGCCAGCACAGACAGACTAACAGACACTGCAGGATCAGCAAGGCATTGTTGATGGTACTATGAACAAGGAATTAGGGCTGCATGTAAGCCTGCTAGGCCCGTATTTAGTCTATGCATAGCCTGTGTGTGTGTGTGTGTGTGTGTGTGTGTGTGTGTGTGTGTGTGTGTGTGTGTGTGTGTGTGTGTATTCTTTTATGTTTTTTATTCTAATTTATCTTTCTTATTGTTTTTGGTCCCATGTTTGATTTATTTTCATCTGCTATATCATCTGTTTTGATGTAAAGCACTGTGTAAAGTCTGTTTTAAGATAAGTGCTGTGTAAAGTTTATTATTATAAGTGACTGTTGCTCAAAAAAAAAGATTCCGGTGATTAGTTCAGGTCAGTGGACGTGTCTTTGCTGCAATACGGCCAACATCAGACTGACACTTTTCTGAAAGATGATGAATAATAGGCTACAGTAAGCCTACAGTGTATGATGATGATGATTTGAATTGAAGATGAGCAGCTTTAGCTGTTCATTGTGTGTGTTTGTGTGTGTGTTGGGGGGAGGGTGGGATTACCCTAGAGTGGTTCACATGAGACAGACCCACTGGTCAGCGTGACATTTCCTCTACAGTGACACCATTCACACACTACAAGGGTGGATGGGTGGGTGAGTGGGGGCGAGAATGTGTGTGTGTGTGTGTGTGTGTGTGTGTGTGTGTGTTTGTGTGTGCAGGACATGGAGATAAATCCTCTTCTGCCCAGACTGTGACATCTCATTTCCCTGCCTACCACTGAGCATACAGAGAGAGAGACAGCTTATTGCTCAGTCTTTCTTTATGCTGCTCTCAGTGTGTCTACTGTCTGTCTGTTTACATTAGAGCTTATCAAATTCACTTTCTCATTTAGATCCCAGCCTTCTAACTGCATGACTTGTCCTGGGAACCTCTCCTGAACTGCTGCTACTGCTACTGTTACTACTACTGCTGTTGCTACTACTACTGTTAACTACTAGTGCTACTACTACTGCTGCTACTGTTATTACTACTGCTACTACTACTGGAACTAGGCAACCACTACTCTCTCTCTTATAGACTAGGTAACATCTCCACTTGCCTACAGCTAGCACACACATTTTCCAAGGACATGTCCCTTCTCTAGTTATAAGTATGCTGTTGTAATGTGGGGAACCACCAGACAGAAGCCAGCGACCCATTTCAGGTCCTGAACCACAGTTTAACAAACCAGGGGTCTCGACCTCTCTTGCAGCAATGTATGGCCACATTGTGTATCCACTCCACACACACACACACACACACACACACACACACACACACACACACACACACACACACACACACTGCCATGAGGAATGAAGACCTGTGTCAAGGGCCTATTATGGAAAAATGAAGGGTCACACTGCAGAATCTGCAAGCGACTGATGTCACACACACGCACACACACACACACACACACAGAAGTGGGCAGAGTAGAAGAATAGCTCAATTCTTTTACACTATGCTGAGTCTTGAGAGTGTGGAACAAACCAGCTGTATTTGGGCGAGTGTGAGAGATTGTGTGTGTGGTGTGTCATGAGAGAGAATGCATGTATGTGTGTGCAAGTGAATGTGCGTGAGAGACATTTTGACACTGCAACTGGCCAGTACTTGGTCAAGGATCTGAAAAGTGACCTAGTTTTAGAGTTCCAGACATGTTAAGGCTGAATGTCTTGGGTTTTAACCCAATCCACTGCTGAGTCTAGACCTAATTCTCTCTGCATGCAAGGGAAGATTCTGTAAACAAAATTTGAATCTAGGTTACAATGTAGACTTTTGTTTAAAGAGTTGTTTAAACTCTGGGTCAGGATCTAAAGTGGGTTGCAGAGCTGGTTTTGGTGGGTCCTTGTGAGTCCTTGTCAAGACTAATGTCCTCTGTTTGTGTCCCAGGCTGGAACAACCCATATTTTCATGTTACACACCCCTAAGACCCCCCACTTGATTTCCTGCAGGGACCCATATTGGATGATTTTTGTTGTTGATTTAGCATCGAATTGTAGAACTGTCTGTACAGCATGTGGGGATATAACTGTGTTAAGAGTGAATGAATCATTAGAATAGTCATTATTATACATTCTCTAATTTATTATTTCAAGTGAACCAAATTATAGTGAAATTAAGCTATTCCTCATTTTGCTAAGGACCCCACTTTAGAACCACTGCTCTAGACTGTTGCAATTAATTGCAGAAAAGAGCTGACATGCAGGTAACTGATATTTAAATTGCACTATGGCTACTTTCCATATTTCTGCTTATTTTGGTTCTCTACTGATAACACAGCCTGTCTGTCTGCAACAGGGCAAACCCCATCTTATTGTCAAATGAAATGTAGGCTAAATCTGATAACTGTCGAAAGGGGATTAAAACGACACACACATGCCCGTTGTTCGTATGCAAATATGCCTATAACTAGCCCCGATACGTGCCATTTTCTCTTGTGTCCATTAAAAAAATCTGGCGATTTGATCGACCCTTGCTTATTGGAAAGCGTACGTATGTGGCTGAACATGAACATGTTCGTTAGGGTGTTCTGGTAAATTCGGCATGCAGAAGATCTACCAAGCACACTGTATTTTAATGAAATTTCAGCTTTTGGAATTGGCTCACCCAGCCCTCCACAGTGTATTTTGATGGAAAAGACTGTGGGAATAACATGCGACCCAGTTCTAAAAGTGGCAATTTAATTGAAATAAGTGCTGTTTCGTATATTGGATGTATGCCGAATTGAGGAATGGCTTCTAACGAGTCGCAGTTATGTTCTACCAGGTGTGCACCTTTGTCGATAAGCAGGGGAAATTAAACTGACAGTGTTGAATAAAGTTTTGCTGGACGTTCTCTCCATACAAGAGTGAACGGGACGTATCAGTGGTTCCCAGCCATACAAAACACGAAAAGGTTACATTGAGATCTACACGTTGAAAGGAAAACAAGAAGAGTTGACTTTATTTAAATTTACCTTGCTCTCTGTCGGTTTGCCTGAAGGTTTCTTGAAGAAAGAGGTTCTGGCCGTGAAAAAATACTCTTCGGAGTCCTCCTCTAAGCTACTGTAGCCACTGCTCATCGTGCTATTCCACGTCATTGGCGGAGAAAACTTCTCGACTCAAACTTGGATGCATCAAAAAGCCCAAACTGCACGGTTAATAGCTTAAAATGAACTCCAAACGTGATGAAAACCGAGAACCCGGTGTGTTTGAGGCCTCAATAATCGGTGTTTGCTCTGTATGAGATGATTTCCTCTTTCAAATCCGCTCCACTGTCTCCCAATCCTCCTTCCTCCCGTCAAACAGACTCGCCGAACTCCAGCATGACCAAACTAAATTGAGTTTTCCCAAGTTAAAAGAAAACGCAATTGACCAGTTAGTTGTACGGATGAAAGAAGTCAACTTTTAGTTCCCAATTTCGAAAGAGAGAACGAAGAAATGCAACGCACAGTATCACTTGCCTGCAGACCAACCGTTACACTGTTGAATGTAGCTATATTCGTAACTTGTCTGACAGCCAGGCTACAGTAAAGCCCCGCCCACTACGAGCTCACTACATACAGCCAGCCAATCGCATGTCTGACAGCCAGTATAGCCACACCCACTACCAACTCACAACTACAGCCAGCCAATCATCTCTCTGATAGCCACACTAGGGTTGAGTAGAGCCAAAGATCCTGTGTGTTCAGAAGATCAAAAAGGGTAGAAGTAAAGAATTACAATCATACAGTGGCTTTTTGCGTACTTTTAAAGTATTTTTTGGATTCAGTAATTTCACTTTTACTTAAATATGTTTTGACTGAAGAATCATACCTCACTACATTTTAAATTGCATCCTTTCCAGAGTCCACATTTACTCTCCATAATCAATGAATCAGAAACATTGCAAAGGAAAGATCATATCATGCAACAATGTCTGTTTTGAGTTTAAATGAGCTACTTTTACTTAAGTAGATTTTCACACCAATAATTTTCCTCTGCTTCAGTAAACTTGCCGCAAAGTAACAGAACTTACTACTCTAGGGGGATATTTTGGTACTTTTTCCACCATTGTAAACCAGTAAATAGTAAACTGGGCCACTTTCTGTTTGCAAATGTGGCTGGTGTCTCCTCTCTTCTTCAGAAGATGTGATTAACAATCTGCAACAGAATGCTTTAATTCGCTACATTTCCATTAATGCCGATTAATACAAATTCTGGTTTGCTACACTTCTTGATGACGTCCATGATATCCAGAGGCAGAGTGAGAGCTCTCACCTTTGAGTTCAGCTGGGATCAATATCACCTTCACATCTCAGTATATTCAGAGTGAGAATGAAAAACACACTGCAGACAAGACTAACGTTACCCAAACTCCTAAAATAAAAGGTCAGAGGTCAGGCTCAGCTACAGAGCTGCAGCCCTGGAGCTGACAGGGGTTCAGAGACTTGCTCAAGGACACTTCAGCATGGCAGGTCATTGTCAACACAGCACTTGGATGCATGGATGAAGCACAGTCTCTTTAACCACTAGGCCAAACTTCCCCTCCCAAAGTAAGAAAACCTATCTTTCCCATCTCTTTTCCCACAAACACACTGACATAATTCTCATGCTCATGATCTTTTCACTCAAAAAAGTTCGACCCTGTCCTCACAAATCCCCTGACACATGCACACACACACACACACACATACACACATTTTGAAAATACAAATACAGTGAAATGCAGCGTCTTACCTCGATGAACAAGCAGCAAACTAACGCTAGCTTTCTTAGTTTTTTCCTCTGCAACATGCTTTTCCTGCTCCAGCTAGCATCAAGTAAACTAAAAATACAGAGACCAAAGGCATTTAATAGCTACTGCTGGACTGACGCACTTTGTGTGTGTGTGTATGTGTGTGTGTGTGTGCGTGTTTAATTGCTTAGACCAACATACGCACCCTTCTCAATGGGTGGAACATGGCTCACTGGCAGCTGTCTTTTTCAGACGTTTAAAAATTTCCAGAGGGCCTTGATAATGGTGGTTGGTGCTAGTGTGTGTACTGTGTGTATGTGTACTGTGTGTGTGTGTGTGTGTGTGTGTGTGCGCGCGGAGGGGGGTACTTTTTACAGTACATCCACTTTTACAGTTTAGTACACCTTAAAGGATTTTTACTGATTTGCAACAACAGTGCCAAATTTTTTTTTTATTAAAAGAATGTGTTTTTTTCAGCCTTTACCAATTCCAATCATAAACTGTCACTTAGGTCTTTTCCAGTGGTCAGTCCCTTAGCATGTGTGGACAGGAATCTGTTGCCCGGGGCGATATGACATCAGCAGTTAGAAGGAGGCCACATATAATCCACATTCTCATGTTTCAGAGCCGTCGGGGGAAAAGTTGAAGGGTGACTCACACTATCAGGCAGTTCACCCACCTTTTTATTTGTGGGTTAGAGTTTGTCTGTTTCACCTAACATTTTGTCACATTAATAAGACAAACTAGCAACTTCAAGAGACACATACGTATATCATAATACTGATGAATTATAATCATACAAAATCATAAATCATCTTAGATTCTGTCCATCCTGGAAATTTCAATCTACAGTAAAGGGCCTGGGTTTCCTAAAAGCATCTTTACACTAAGTTCTCCATCCACTATCAATGGAACAGAGACAGACTTAGTCTCAAGATGCAGAGAGAAGTTCCATGCATGAACAACACATAAACCGAAAACAATGTTAGCATGGTATTATCTCTATTAATAAAAACCTATTTATCCCAAGTATGTGTGTCTGTCCATCTGAGGACTTTATGGGTTGTGTAAATGTTTGCCCTGGATAAGGAGAGGCTCAGGATGAAAGCGGCCAAACCCAAATGAGAAGCCGGGTTTCCATCTGGTGTGGTGTGGTTTTACCATAGGGCAGGGTTTGGTGTGGAGACTGAGCCGGGATTTAACCTTTTACAGGCAGAAAGGATGAGGCATTTTTTTAGTTTTGTCTGGCTTTGATTCGTCAGCCTAGCCTTTGTGCAGGTGGCTCTCCTGCTTTAACGCTGATAGTATAAAGAATCAAGAATCAAAATACTGTTCAGGCAATAAAAAGTGACTTGGACTAGCATGCATGTGGCATTGGTGGCCTCTAGGGTTCGACTGATATGCGTTTTGAAGGCCGATACTGATATTTTTGGATTGAAGCTGCCGATAGCTAATATTTTGTGCCAATATTCCCAAAAAAATTGACAATTTTCATGCAAAAAAAAATAAAAATCAGTGTAAATATTCAGTGTTTCCCCAGAATTCTATTCTTGTCAGGGTGGAAAAGCCCCTGAAATAACATTTAGACCATCATGGGACATTAAAACTCTCCATTGAAACCCAGGATATTCTTATTCTTTTGCATACTTATGTGGTAATCCAAGTTTTAATAAAAGAATAATATCACTCCAATCTACCTCTAGTGGCCTCAGTGAGAATCAAACCTCATCTGAGCCAAGTTCCAAGTTACAGCGACGAAGATGAGAAATAGATTTTTTAAATGCTTTTAAATGCTGAATCTTATTTGTCATTTCATGCATTTTGTTGTTAGATTTTGTTAAAGCATTACCAAATGGTTTAGATTTCCAGATGTGTCATTGCTTGCTGTCATCTTGATTTTTTGATTTGTGTGTTATTTTTTACCAACATACATTAATATCACCAAAACCTGTTTAACCTCTGAGTATTAACATTGCTAATCCTTCTATAGAGACGCACACTTTTTTGCAATCCGTCTGTCATAGGGTCTAAGAAATACATCTCCTGCCTGCATGCTGTCGTCACACAGCATCATGAAACGTAGATGCGAAATCAAAAACATATTGAAAGCATATTGCATGTTCAGCAGAGCGGCGGGCTGACTGGCTGCTGCTGACTGTTTATGTGGTTATAAAATGGATAGTAGTTTTACTCATGTTTTCACTGGGTGGCGTTGCTGTTAAAATCTCTTATATCGTCCCTTCATGGGCCAACAAATGGAAGCTATTAGTGAGAGAGAGAGAGAGAGAGAGAGAGAGAGAGAGAGAGAGAGAGAGAGAAAGTGGTAATAATTTTAACAGAAACAATTAAAAGCGCATGTACTTCTGTTTTCAGCTGCTTGGAGGGCCTTGTTTCTTACTGCATGTTCTACATTGAGTGTGTGTGTGTGTTTGTGTGTGTGTGCGTGTGTGTGTGTGTGTGCCTTTTAACATGCTAAGCTCATACTGTACTACAGCCCACCCAGCTGCAAAAAAGGCTAAAAACCATCAGCGACCCAGGTTCAGCTGCAGGGTGAAACCTACGGTACATCTGCACTAAATCAGGCCTAACCCACACACACACGTACACACACACACACACACACACATACGCTTGTGCAGCAGCAGCAACAACCAGTGGGCTAGCTGAGTGTTTTGTAGACGGACAGGCTCTAATTTAAACCCAATAGGGTTAGAAAAAGGACCAAAAATAAATACGGCACATCTGGGACAGCTAAACCACCATCTTGTCCATCCAACACACACACACACACACACACACAGACACAAATAATCCTGCATTCCACCGTCTTGTCCCTTGCCTGACTGGACTACTACATTTTCACACACACAGACACACAGCTGAACCTGGGTCGCAAATGCTGAATGTACAGTGAGCTGTGTAGCTCTGCAAGACAAATGTCTCTCTGGAAAAGACCAATAAAATGAATCCCAATGCAACTGAATAAGATTTGAAGTAATTCAGAGAAAAAAGGATGTTAATGAGCACCTTGATGATATGAAAATATAACAGGCTATTTTTGTTTATTACATTTCTCAGTAATCAATGTCATTTTTTTTGGTCA
Source organism: Centroberyx gerrardi (assembly GCF_048128805.1). Taxonomy (NCBI): domain Eukaryota; kingdom Metazoa; phylum Chordata; class Actinopteri; order Beryciformes; family Berycidae; genus Centroberyx; species Centroberyx gerrardi. The sequence continues at coordinate 6,366,525 of NC_136020.1, forward strand.
ATTTTTGCATGCATGGCTAAAAAAGGGTACAGGCAACTTGATAGAAGCCCTACAGGTGACACACACACACACACACACACACTGACAGTGCCTGGCTCCACCAGGACTCCTGGAGGTGACTGGGTGGGAGCGTGTGAAAACAGCCTTTACAAGGTTTCTCACACACATGGAATTTCACTCTCTCTACACACACACACACACACACACAGTCTCGATCTCAGACCCCAACTAAGACCCCAACTTCTCCAAGAGCTGGACCAGGACAATGGTGCAAGGACCCGCGCCCAGTACAAACACACACACACACACACAGCCAGAGAGGTGTGTGTGGTCACTGGTGTTAAGCTGCTGTCCAGTCAGTCTGGCTGGGAGCCGGTCTGGTTACACATTACTCACATTCCACATTCCTCCACACTGTAACTGAACTCTGTGGCTGTTAAACTGGCTCTGGACACACTGGTGGACAACAGGAAGGTTCAAATGGATCCCCAAATTATTCATGCAGATATAGATATCAAAAGTTGCTGCTTATGTTGTGTTGCCAAAACTTTCTCAAGAAGCTTAAATGTACATTTTGGCTAAACGAAAGATAAAATAAGATGAAACTTATATGATTCCTGTGGGAAAAACTGAGTCATTGCCGCAGCAAATAGTACAAGGAAAGTAATAAGATATATATAAGATATATAAATGTATAGTGAATAGGGGGTGTTTGAACATGAGGCAACTGACAATTTCACCACTAGAACATATTACGTAAGTGGAAACACATGAATTAAATGTATGAAAGATTATGAGTTACAGCAATATGAAGCTGGACAAAAAGAAAAAAAGAAAAAAGAAATGAAAAAAATGAAAATGTAGGATATAAATACATACAAAAACCTTAATAAACAAATAAATAAATAATAAATTCAGTATGAAATAAGTGACAAATTCTCAAAATATATATAAAAATATATACATACTGTATATTATAAATTGCCATAATATGAGACTGAAGAAATCATATATGTGAATTTACAGCTAATATGCATGATGTGCAAAATAAGTCCTGCTGTGAAAAACTATTCACCTTACCAAAAATATTGAATTTCCAGCTGTATGCTGTTTACTGTAAAAGCTGGCAGGGCGAGGTAGGTTAGGAGGTGATGTGGGTGTGGGATGACAGAGAGAGAGAGAGAGAGGGAGAGAGAGAGAGGGAGAGAGAGAGAGAGAGGGAGAGAGAGAGAGAGAGAGAAGAGGGGTCGGTGGTTTGGAGAGAGGGATGGGCTGCAGTTTCTGCCTTGGTTATACATTATATACATTCCAGTGCAGGGACGGGACGGGTCGCAGCAATCAGATCAGACTCAGCAGAGCGGGAGGGGAGGGTGCAGGGCGAGAGGTCATGTGATGGAGGGAGGTTAGGGTGCAGGGTGCTGCGGGGTCGGCAAAGGTCAAGAGTGAAACTGTGCGGAATGTGTCGCATAAATATGAAACCAAAGACAATGGAGAGAGAGAGAGAGAGTGAGGAGAGATGTTACGAATTTTCCTTCAGGCTGCCATGACCTCACTCGGTAAAGATGCTGTTACCTTGCGTAGGTAAGTGTGTGTGTGTGTGTGTGTGTGAGAGAGAGAGAGAGAAAGAGGGAGAGAGGGAGAGAGAGAGAGAGAGAGAGAGAGAGAGAGAGAGAGAGAGACTTTATTTGAGTATGTGTTTGTACACGGTGTGTGTTGGTAGGTGTGTGTGGGTGTGTGTGAGAGAGAGGGAGAGAGGGAAAGAGAGAGAAAGAGAGAGAGAGAAAGAGACTATTTGAGTGTGTGTTTGTACATGTGCATAGGTGTGTGTTGGTAGGTGGGTGTGTGTCTGTGCTCTAATTTAAAGGCAGAGGGAGTAGAAAGGGCGATGGGGTGTGTGTGTGTGTGTGTGTGTGTGTGTGTGTGTGTGTGTTTGAAGACCACTTTAAAGGTGAGAACCAACAGTGAGTGTGTTTCTGGTGGGAAATGGGAGTTTCCCAGCTCTGCTCAACTCAACATGGCACCTGACTAACTGACTCACAGCTGCTTTCTACTGTTACATTTGACATTTAAACATTATAACAATACAAAGGTCAGGGTCACGTGTAACATCTCTCTCTCTCTCTCTCTCTCTCTCTCTCACACACACACACACACACACGTCATGGAATACTAAGTAGAAGCAGATTCACTGCTTAAAGAAATAGAGATAGGAAACAGCAGGAGTTAATAGTGATGTGGCACTTACTGTATAGGGGCCTTCTTAGTTCTGCAATGCCTGTGTGTGTGTGTGTGTGGTGGGGGGGGGGGGGGGGGCGGCGGGGGGCGTGTGTGTGTGTGTGTGTGTGTGTAAGGATTCCATTGTGTCAGTGTTTCAGTGTTACAGGTGTTGAATATCGAACCTAAGCCCCACATTACCCCAGGGGCTGTGAAGATGATCCACAAAACACGTGTGTGAGTGTGTGTGAGAACAAAACAGAGAGCATGAGCATGTGTGGGGTCTATTTACACACATAATGTCCATGCAGATTTTACTGTATGTGCATGTGCAGATGATACGTGTTACACTTGTGTGGAATCCAACCAGTGTAGTATTGATCCATCCTACAATAACTATGTAATTAATCAAACTGGATCACATCATCATCTCAGAGGTGGACGACACTGACTGCATGTGTATGTGCGTGCGTGTGTGTGTGTGTGTGTGTGTGTGTGTGAGAGAGAGAGAGTGTGTTGCATCCTTTCTATGCCCTGCAGGCCCAGTATTTCACCCTGACAGACAAAACACCAAGTGTCTTGTGATCAAAGAGCAGAGGAACACTGTTTGAGGATCACACACAGCAACAGACAGGCAGAGAGAGAGAGAGAGAGAGAGAGAGAGAGAGAGAGAGAGAAGGGGTGGAAGGCAGTAAATTCAAACACTAGAGGCTGGTAGGTTGCACTATAGCTGGAGGAGTAGAATTACTTGACTGTAGATGGTTAACATGGGAGAGGGGGGAGGGGGTTAGCAACATGAAGCATACATCAATTATTCTCTGAAAACATGAGAAAATTCTTGAAAGGAGCAGCTGCAGCGGAGGCAAGCGTAATCATCTCACCCTATTAAAGTTGTTTGCTGGAAAATAATATTTCAGCACCGGATACTGAACCAAATGACCTGCTCACACTCTGTTTTAGCCCGAAAACAAAGAAGCAAAGAAAAGCAACTGGCCCGAAGTCAGTGAGATCAAAGGAGACATTATGCAGCGGCAGCAGCACAATAACAGGTTTGTGAGAGGTAGAGTCACCAGCCAAACACACACACACACACACACGTGCCCCCCCCCCCCGCCCACACACTCACACACACACACACACGCGCCAGTCAAATACAATTCAAAGAGATTTACTGGCATGATAAGATTTTCTTACCCTGCCAACACAATCTCTCTGACCTCTCTCTCTCTCCATTTCTCTCTCTCTCTCGCTTCAACTGAAAAAACGAATTCTTGGGTTTTCTGACATTGTCAAAACAACAGTGACGCCTCTGTTCTTTCTGTTTGCATGTCTCTTTTTAACTTTCTATTTTTTCCTCGCTCCGTTTATAGTTTCAATCTGAGGTCTGTCAGCGTCCGTTCAGCCAAGAGCGAACACGCCTGTTTTATTCTCCTGACTCTAAGGTCAGTGTGTGGCTGCCTGCGCTGTGCGAAGCTGTGTCAATGGTGAATGTGTGTCATTTACAGTGAGCTCTTATCTTGGCCGGCTGGTTATCCGAGGCTGAGATTGTCCGCCCGGATAAGGTCAGGATCCAGGATAAGAGCAAGCAAACATACACACTGTACAGCATAACACACACGCACACACGCACACACACACGCGCTTTTTCATGCCACACAGCCAAGTGCACATACAAAAACATGTACAAGCGCACAAGCACACATGGAAACAAAAC
>NC_136020.1:6370652-6375652 GCF_048128805.1 Centroberyx gerrardi
CTTGTAAATCTTTGGCATGAAAATAACACTGATTATCAAATTTAAAGACATTGAATATCAGCACAATATTGGCTATCTGGAGCTTCAATACAAAAATATCAGTGTCGGCATCGGCCTTCAAAAACCCATATTGGTCGAATCTTAGTGTTGTGAAACAGCAAAACATTAACTTACTACACTGAACCAACCTGCACTCTGACTTCTCTCTGAGGCAATAACACTGTGGTAATAAAACACTGACATTGCAACAGCGCTATGAATGGACAGAGAAAGAGAGAGAGAGAAAGAGGAGAGAGAGAGAGAGAGAGAGAGAGAGAGAGAGAGAGAGAGAGAGAGGGAGAGAGAGAGAGAGAGAGAGAGAGAGAGAAAGCATGTCTGTATTCATGGATGTGGGCGTGTATGTATGCCTTTGTTCATGCATGTGCATTATTTTGTGTGTGTGTGTGTGTGTGTGTGTGTGTGTGTGTAGTTTTTGCTGTGCTGTAAGGTTGTGTGGAGGTGAAGCATCTAGAATGACGGTGTGTTTTCACCCTACATGATTTAGTGGCCAGACTTGTGGGTTTTAGGCTGTGAGTTTAGCTGACTCTGTGTGCGCGTGCGTGTGTGTGTGTGTGTGTGTGTGTGTGTGTGGGTGTGTGTATGTGTACCCCACCCCAGTAGTTTTGCTGAGTTTCAGGGAACTGACACATACACACACATAGACAATCTTTCTTTGGAGAAAACTAACTACAGAGAGAAAAGAGAAGTTCCCATCGTTCACTTTATTACTGTTTAATGTGGAAAAGCTGCTGACTCTCGTTCTGTCGAGGAATCGCTGTCTCCACAGTCAACTGTCAATTTCTGAAGAACTAAGAAAAACTTGGCTTGTTTCCAGCTTGACCACCATGCATTTTAGAGTTTATCCAGTGGCTTTTGAAAGGGTTTCATCAGCCCAAGGGTCATAGTATTTTCTCAACCCATAGAGCAACAAGATGTAGTGGTAAATAAAAAGATGAGTATACTATGACTTTATGTTTGGGTGGGTGTATGTGTATGGGTTTGTTGTGTCGGGTTGATATAAGACAGAAAATACATTCCCCGTGGACTCTTGTTGTTCCATTTATAACTGATTGTTTAATAAAAAGACCATTGAAAGAAAGCGTACACTATGACTTCCAGTCGATGATCATCATCAGGCAAACAGCAACCAATATAAACAAAAAACTTTTTTTCTTCCCCTTCCACCTAACCCTCATATTACCAAAATCAGTTCAATACTACTTACAATAACGTATACCATAAATTTACCTCATTAAGATTGATGTCAGCCTATAAAGGTGGTAAACTCTATTCTGTAGATAAACAACTGAGTGGAGGTGTGTTTACCCTCCACTGCATCCCTGCATGTAATCCTACAATTGAAGTTAATGCATGAAAATGACCAAAGTTGGAGGTAACTGGAGGTTTTCTCATGACGACAGTGAAACGTTAGCTGTCTGTATGTAACATGACATCAGCATGTTGAGATGATAGAGACTCTAAAAATCAACTGGCTCATCCCCAACATTAAATGCTCAAATTTATCCATTGAAGTAGTTTAGTTAACATTAGTCAAAAACAATCCATCCAGCTACAGCATTGGTTTGTGTTAGCCTTGTTGTCTAGCTAGTTCAAAAGTTAGCTGTTACCAAAGAAAGATCAATCTAGTAACATTATTGAATGATGGGAATGGACATTTTCTTTTTTTCTTCTTCTTTTTTTTCATCACAGATTGAATAATGACATGGATGTCAGAATCTGCAGCTAGTTACATATAGCTAATACCAAAACAAACATCATTTTTCTGGGTTTCAATGGAGAGTTTTCGTGTCCAGTGGTCTAAATGTTGTTTCAGATTTTCCACTGTGACAAGAATAAAATTCAGGGGGGGAACACTGAATACTAGCAGTTTTTTTTTGGTATAAAAATTGTCACATTTAAAGATAGGCTATTGAATATCAGTACAAAATATCATTGGTGTCAATATCGGCCTTCAAAAACCCATATCAGTCCAACCCTACTCTTAATGACTAGTGACATAAGAGAGCTGAAGTCATGTGAACAAGGTGAGTACAGGCACTCTGGTTCACATCAAAGAGCCTCTTTTTAAAATGACAGATAGGATGAGGTAAAACCATAAACCAACGCCTCGGAAAACACAGATATACTGTAGGTTAGAGGTCAGATTCTGTAAGACTAGCATGATGCAAGAAAGAGAATAAGAGAAACAGGGTAGAGAAATAGAGAAAATAAGGGAAAGAATACAGAGAGATAGAAAAAAAGAAGAAAAATTCCAGCTCCCTTGAATTTTACAGTAGTGGACTGAGTGGTTGTTTGTTCTCGCGCTCTCACTGGTTTGAGTGTGTGTGTGTGTGTGTGTGTGTGTGTGTAGTGTGTAGTTTCAGTTTGAAGCGACCCAACCCCTAACCTAGCCAATAGCTGTTAATGAGTAACCATAAAACCCAGAGGGAACACACATTAACATTCCTTTCCTTTTTAAAATGGAACTTTTCTATCTTTTAACACTTGGTTATCTCAGCTTTCTTACCCATTCTCCCTGTTGAAATTGACATGGATTCTTTAACTTTTTAAGAAAAACCTCTGCACTTAGATCCATGTAATTATCAGTTTTCAATGTAAGCCACCTTCATCAGATCATATTGTTGTCAGACAAAAAAACACACTGATCTGCAGTCAAATTCTCAAGAATGAAGAAAAGAATGCTACTTTCTCATGTACTTTTGAAATATTACAACAGGGTTTTAACAGGTTCCAAGGCCCTTATGCTCATAAAACTCACTCAGTACATAAATGACTATGTAAAATTCAAGCTAGAAAGAGAAAAGCACCAATAATTGCGGTTCCATGTTTCAATTTTTACATGTGATATACATATGAAAGCTATGTTTAGGGCAAAGCTCATCATTAAAATTGAAAACTGCATGTGTGAAAGTTTATCTGTTCACCCAATACTGTTTTTTGAAGGCCAATATAAATACTGATATTTTTGGATTGAAGCTTCTGATAGCTTCTGAACTAGTTTCTTTCTATATAGGTACAGTGTGTAACTTGCTTCTATTACATGAAATCCTTGTAACTCCAATCAGTTTTTCTCCCTCTTCAATTATTTACAAGTTTAGACGGTTTTTCATGTAATTAATTGGCTTCACACTGACTCTTTGCTGCTTTCTGGTTTTCCTGAAAAGCTGACATGGTGTTTAATGTGATCACAGTGGCAGGCGGAGATAAATGATCACCCGCTCTGACCCCTCGCTGGTTAATGACTCGCCATTACAGCCACAGAGAAAACATATGAACATTCCTCTCTATCCGCACTCCCTGTTCCCCTTGCCTCCCCCTTTGTTTTCTCTTCTCTCACTCCGTCTGTGTTTGTCTTTCCCAGCGGACAGGAAGTGGACCCTATGACCAGTTCTTCTCTCTCTCTCTCTCTCTCTCTCTCTCTCTTTCAATCATTTACTGCCTCTCCCTTTGGCTGAACCAGTCACGACGCAGGAGGGAAGGATGGGCTGTTACCTCGAAACGTGACACACACACACACACACACTCGAGATATGAACTGCAACTTCAAGTGTTGAGCTCATTCCTGAAAAATTTAATTTATTACTCATTTCAAAAGTTATTATATTCCGTTACACCCCCAAAAGTGGCAATTGCATGTCTGTTTCTACTCCTGTGAATGATCAGGAAACCAAATTGTTAATATTCAATGTTCTTGTCATTGTTTTACTGGATAAAATCAAAGTAGAGGCAATACTTCCACTTGGAGAAACTCAACTCTTCTCATGTAAACTAGCTCAGTATGAGCTTACATCAAGCAAGAAAACAAATCAATGGTGGTGTAATCTAGTTTTTGGATGATTCAGTATTTAGAGCAAATGATAACAATAGTAATGCCTTATTTCTGTGATTCGTAACTGACATTGAAAAGTAATAAATGACTATAAATGAGCTATGTGCTACCAACCAACACTGCTAAATCTAACATTTTGATCAGATTTCACACAAGTATACATTCATTTTATTATTATCATCATCCTTGGTTTCAATGGAGAGTTTGTGTCCCATGATGGTCTAAATGAATTTCGGCACACAATATTGTCAATCAACAATTTCAATCAGCCTTCACAAACCCATACTGGTTGAACTCTAGTGTTGAGTTCTTGCCGCCATGTGTCATGTGCTGCAGCTTTAGGAGAGCCTGGCTGATTGAATTGGCCAGTGATCCTGTTAGTCAGTCAGTCAGTCAGTTAATCAGTCATACAAAGAGTCTGGGGTTTGTCTCTGAACTGACACTAACTAGGTTTGACGGCCGAGGCTCTGTTGCTCTGTTTCTGTCTCTCATCTGCTCATATGGCATGGGTAGCCTACCTTCAAATAAACAACACTTAAAATTTACACCATCTATCTACAGTATATATCTATCACAGATAAGATGAGATGAAACTGGTTGGAACTGATTGTTCCATCGGCCTTTCACTCCTTCCACTATCTGCAATTGTGAGAAACTCTGAAAGCTTTAGCTCTGTTTGCTCTGGAAGAACAGCGGCCATCTTCCTGTTCTGACCAGTTGCCACACAGTGTAAAACGCAGCGTAGAGGCTGTCAATCTTCTCTGCGATGGTCTCATTTGTTTACGGTAATTATATAAATGTCTCAAATGAATGTGGTGATGATTTATTGGTGTTAAAACGCTACACGTCGCACCTTTAAGTAGAAATGTATAAATGAGAAGCATGACCAGATGAAAAGTGTGAGTTACAGCATTATGAGGGTGTGATTGGGGGAGTGAGGGGGATTCAGTATGTCAGGTACACTACAAACACAACACACACTCACAGGAGGATTTCCCTTCGTTAGCATTGCCCACTAGTAGTAAATGCCTCTAGGTTTTGGCTGGCTGCCATGTTAGATCACTGTCACTGCTCTCTGAATGTGTGATAACTGAGACAGGTGTGTGTATGT